>NC_056739.1:639827031-639868385 GCF_019279795.1 Protopterus annectens | reverse complement strand
TAATAAATAAACACCACCAGTAGAATAACAATCAAAATGTCTGAAAGCTCCAAGCGTTTTGCCAGAGTTATAATCCATACATCTCCCGTGTACCTCATTATGAGGAATATTCAACATTTTAAGTCTTGAAGTCCATGTTCCTTACAGTTGCACACTAAAAGGGTCTGTCAGACATTCAATGTCAAGATTTTGTAAACAGATATCCATATTAAATAACACTAAATCATTAATTCATCAAAAAAGTAAGAAGTAACACATTTTAACCATCCTATGAGATTCCTAGTCAAGGTTGTTAGCAAGACTTTAGCAAGACTTCCACATGTTACCCATAAGTTCTACATTTTTGAGATGGAAGGTTGAGAACAATGTTAATATCTGCCTACAAATATAATAAGCACTCACTAGAGTAGAGAACCTCTGTTTTTTTGCTCCTAAGTTGAGAGGAGGTACCAGATTGGGGAACAGTTTCAAATGTTAGAATAGGTATATCTGCGCACATACCCATATATGTGTGTATATGTGTATGTATATGTATGTGTGTGTGTATGTGTGTATATATACATGTATGTGTGTGTGTATGTGTGTGTGTGTATATATATATATATATATGTATATATATATATTTAGATATATATATATATATATATATATATATATATGTATACACACACATAGCCGACGTTAGGCACCCGCCAAACCCGCGGCTGCGGGGAGCCCCTAATTATCTCCCCACATACGAGGGCCCCCATATGAAGCAGCCGCGGGTTTCAAAATCGCTTCAACTCCTTGCTTGGCGCCTCGTTCATTTCAGCAGCGCCATCGCGCGATTCAGCTTTTTTTTTTCCCTGAAAGAACTTGCTTCCTTGATGGCTGCAGCCAATCAGGTCCCTTGCATTACTTGTTAGCTGCTCTCAATCAGATCTGCTTCAGTGAAGCAAGGGACCTAATTGGCTGTAGAAATCAAGAAGTAAGTTTTTTAGTTAATATTTGATTAATTTTTTTCCAATTTATAGTTATGTTAGTATTCTGGAATAAGGCATAGTATTATAAGACTCTCTCTCATAGATTTTAATGTTGTGGATAGATAAGGTAGAAAAGCAACCATTCTTAGTTTGTTTCACTGGTATACAGCAAGGTGATTATTTGTTTCTGAAAGACCTGTGCATTTTTTAGCTGCTCTGATATCTGAACATTATAAAAGGTGAACTAATTGCTTCTGAAAGATTCCTCTAACAGCTTAATCAGAATGTAATTATGGACATAAATTATTATTCATTCCCAAGTAAGAAATGTTATTATAAATTAAGTAATAATAGTCTGTCTTATTTTGACTATCTTTTAGCTTGTCACTTCTCTGGCATTTGCTTTGCAAGTCAGTGGTAAAACTTGAAAGGCCTAGAAGGGTTAAAAAGATATATGAACAGAAAAAAAAAAATAAAATAAAAAAGAAAGTGAAGGATGCAAGAACGGAGCATGACAGGAATAGCATAAGCTAGTCAAAGAAGAAGAGTGGGAGAAGGAGAGAGAATGAGATTTGTGAAGTCCTTGGGATGTGGAACAGATGTCTATCTCGTGGAACTTTAGGATGAATGGAAATGGGGTCTGTGGGACAAGAAGGACCTGGATGGTAGAAAACTAGAGCTAGACATAGTAAAAGACTAACTAGCCAGGCAAGGAAGGATAAAGTAGGTCTTTGGATTTTTGCTTCTCATCACTAGCTACAAAGTTTTGTCACATAATGTATGCTAGAAATGCTAGTGCTTGATAATGGATCTTGTTTTGCTGTTCTGGAGTTTGCAAACTTATGATGATATACGGAATTTACATCTAATTACTGTAGTGTTTCATGCATCAGCTAGTGACCAGGAAGAAGGGGCTGCACAGACTTTGAAGGAAAGGATAAAAAAAAAAAAAAAAAAAACAGAAAGGGAAGATTAAAGAAACCAAACTGCCCCAGTTATTTTTAGCTAAGCATTACCTCTTAGATGACAATAGGTTTATCTCTGATGGAACTATTTATGCTGTGAAGGCTGAGATCTGTATTTTTTGGCCGTTTTTTTTCTCCACAGCCTGACAACCATCAGCCCTCTCGTGGCCTACTGACCCATTCATTCTTTCATCCCCAGTGGGGAGTCAGCCAGGAAAAGCCATCATTTGGGTAACCATCCTTTGTGATGTGAGTTTTCTTTAGCTCGATATCTCAGCACACCACTAGAGAAAATGGGATATGCAATTGGTGTTAGCACTGGGTGGCCCCTCCATTCTGCAAGGGACATATACCTGCAAGCAACCCTGCTCACCAACCTCAAAACATGGTAGGTAGTTTCCCCAGGTTTCACTGGAGAAAACAGTATGGTTATGTGCTCTCCAAGTATGCAGACCCCTGCCCCAGAGTGATGCAAATGGGCTATACCCCTTCACCTTTCACCCTTCTTGCCTGGCTCCTCATTGGCTGTAGAAATCAAGAAGCAAGTTCTAGCTTTTTGATTGGGTTTACCTTAATATGTGGTCTGTTGGGCCAGTTCTTTTGATTGTTGATGTTAGGCAAATATCTGAACTGCCCAGATTTTTAAGAATATCCAGATTTTTGCTTTATAGTTTTGGTTTGTACTTCATAAAATTTGTGGTTTTCTTATACAGTAATGAGTACTGAAGTCACTAAAAAAGCAGATACATTTAAGTTTTAGACTTTATATCCTTCAGAAAAATGTATGCTAAAGCAAAGTCTGAAAGCAAGTTTGTAAGTTTATATATGCAATATTTAAAAAGTGTCCCCATTTTTAAGCCTTTGCACCCCTATTATTTTTGGCTTTGTCCAGATTTTTCATGCTAAGATGTTGAGAGGTATACTGTGAGGATGGATGGATGATGCAGGTTTTGCTGGAACGACATTGGGACCAGCAAAGCAGCTCTATTTTAACTGCCCTTGTAAGGGCAATTTCTAAAATATCTGAAAAACTGTCCTTTTGAAGGCAATTTAAAAGGGCTGAACAGGTCTGGTCTGTGTGTAGTAGAAGCAAGCAGAGGATTAGTAGCATCCTTCTATCAACTGCAGAAAAGGTAAGTTACTGGGTTTATTTTTAACTTTATTTTTTGCTGGGGGGGGCCTAGGGAGAGGATTGTATAACTTTTTTTCTGCAGAGTTGTTACACTAAAATTATTTGTGTGTGTGGGGGGGAGGGAGTGAGGGGCTGTGGTTGTAACAGTTTTATTTTATCTTTGTCCAGAATTCTTCTGTTAAGAGACTGAGGAAGGAAGGCTTGCTTGTAATTAATGTCCAGATTTGATGTAGTTTTTTTATCTAGTCTTGCATAAGAATATTCAATATTGCATTTTTGTTTTGTGGACAACTGGGATGAAATATTGGTAGTGGGGGGATAGTGGCTGTGAGAATACTGCAGAATATACAGATGTTTTAATGTATATCAATGCAAACCCTGTTCTGCTAGTTTGTTTTATGTATACCGGCAATGCCTACAACTATGCCTGATGCTACACCTTTGTTCTATGATCATTTTTTGCTCTGTCCAGAATTATTGTACTGAGAGGTTGGGAGGGGAGTTAGTGGCTGTGAGAATGTTGCAGAATGTACAGCTGCTGTTTTAATGTATACTAATGCAAACCCTGTTATACTAGTATTGTGTACGCCAGCAGCGTTTACAACTATCCCTGATGGTACGTCTTTGTTATATAATAATTTTTTGCTTTGTCTACAGTTATTGTGCTGACAGGTTGGTGGGGGGGGGGGTTTACAGTCTGTGAGAATGTTGTGCAATATTCAGATGTTTGCCTGGTATTTATCTATTTTCATTAAAAGCGTAAGTGCAATGCATTTTACTTCATAATCTGTTATTCCAGCATCTATATTTGCTGATAAGCACATTGTTTTTTATGTTATGCCTTTGTATTTTTATTTTACTTTCACTTCATCCAGATTTATTGCGCTGAGATACTGGGGGGTAAGGGCTGTGACAATTCTGCAGAATATACTGATGTCTTAATGCGTGCCAGTGCAACCCCTGTTCTTCTATCGAAATTGATCATAGCAAAGTTTCAAACTATAGCTGATGTTATGCCTTTGTTCTGCATTTTTTTTTTTTTTTTTTTGGGCTTTGTCTGGAATTGTTAAGTTGTGAGGTTAGACGAGAGGGGTAGGGGCTGTGAGAATGTTGCACAATGTTTAGATGTTTGACCTGTATTTTTGGTCTGTTAGTCATCAAAAATGTGAATTCACCCAATGCATGTTACTGGAAAAATCTGTTATACTACCATCCTACCATCTTTATTAGTTCATAACCACAATGTTTTAAACCCCCCAATGTTACGCCCTTGTCTTGTTTTTTTTTTTTTTTTTTTTTGTACCTCCTCTAGAATTGTGCTGAGACTTTTGGGGGACTATGAGAGTTCTGCAGAATGTATTGATTATTGTAATGAATGCTAATACAATCCCTGTTATTCTAATATCTTTCTAAGTTTATAATAGCAATGTTTGTAACTATCCTTGATGTTACACATTTGTTCTGCAGTTATTTTCAGCTTTGGAATTATGCTGAGAGGTTAGGAGGTTGGTAGGGGCTGTGAGAATGTTGCACAATGTCCAGATGTTTGTTAGTTTTGGTCTGTTCTTCAAAAATGTGGGGTCACACAACGCATGCTACTGCAAAATCTTATTCTAGCATCATTATTAGTTCATAAGCCCAGTATTTTAAATTCTTAATGTTCAGTTTTACTGTAGTGCTGTCCATCATGTGTGGGTGTCTATGTCCTGTCTGTGAGTCTGTGTAACTGTCTTCCTCATGTCTCTGTCCTGTGTGAGGGAGTCTGTGTGGGTGTCTTTGTGTACCTCTGCGGGACTGGCTACCTTGATGCTGTATAGAGGCTTGCCATAATATAACAACATTACTACTAAATGCCAGTCAGTGTGTGTGTGTGTGTGTGTGTGTGTGTGTGCGTGTGTGCGTGTGTGTGTGTGTGTGTGTGTGTGTGTGTGTGTGTGTGTGTGTGTGTGTGTGTGTGTGTGTGTGTGTGTGTGCGCGTGTGTGTATTTGTGAGTGGCTACTTTGCTGTAGTACAGGGGCTTGTCATAATGTAACATTAGTATTAAATGCCAGTCAGTGTGTGAACCTCTGTGTGTGGCTACCTTGCTGTGGTACAGTGGCTTGTCATAATTTATTGGTACTAAATTTTATTTATTTAACACTTGTTGACCGAGAAAGTCCGACTAGGACAGAGCCTATTTTTAGCAGAGGCCCAGGGAGAAATGCTGCAGAAGCATGTCTTTGGAATGTGCGAGGAAACCACACAAACACAGGGAGGACATGCAGACTCCACACAGAAGGCACCCCAGCTGAGAATCAAACCAGAAAACTTGTTGCTGGGGGCTGACAAAGTTAACTGCTGCACCACTGCGCATTCCCAGTCAGTGTGTGTGTGTGTACCATTGTGAGTGACTACCTTACTGTGGTACAGGGGCTTGTCATAATGTAACATTGGTACTAAATGCCAGCAAGTGTGTACCTTGACATTTCAAGTCTTTTTAATGGTCTGAATGTAATAATACTACTCAGTGATTGTTAAATGGTGCTTCATGAGCTTGATAGGGAAGGAGACGTGATGGCAAAATGGTCACACTTTTTATATTCTCCTGGGTAGGGCACCCAACTTGAAACTTGCTGGGGGCCTCCAAAATACTAGCACTGGCCCACCGGCCCTGTACACACACACACACACACACACACACACACACACACACACACACACACACACACACAAACACGCACACACACATGCACACACACACTTGCACGCGCGCACACACACACACACACACACACACACACACACACACACACACACACACACATACAAAAACCCATATGTCTAGACAGTCCAGACACATGATCAAACCCAAATGACCATGACATTTCCTCAAAAAGAAGGCTAAGTGCCTGAGCTCCTTTGCTCATGTAGAGCACCTTCAAAGGCCTAGACCTGTTCTTTGCCTCATACAGACTCCTCAACAGTGACCTCTGCATAGCACACAGGACCTCAAATTACTGTTTCCAAAGTAATATCTATCATGATTTCAAAACCAGCAACATGAAGAGCATCTGCAAAAAATAACTTAGCCTTCATTGAAACATGAATAAAACCTGCTGCCATGCTTGATACTATCTCTAAGAATGCCTGTTATCTGGAATATTAACAGCTGTCTCACCGTCTTCAAATGTAACTTCGATGAATGGGTAACAGCAAATACACTGCTCGTCTTCACCAGAATCCCTAGGTTCTGTCAGAAACCAGTTAGCTATCCATTGTACAATATAAGGATATCCATTGTACAATATAATATAAGGAGAGGTCTATCAATAATGCTTGCATTGGGAATAGTGTTAACGGCTTAGCCAGGTCTAGATAAGTTGCATGCACTGCATAACCACTATCCAATGCTTCAGTTACTTTTTCATAGAAATTAATGAGGTTAAAGAGGCAATATCTTCCTTTAATAAAGCCAAATTGTTGAGGGCCCAGAGTTGAGAGAGATTTTTAGTGTCCAGAATAATAAAGTCTGAGATATGTGGATGGCGCAGTGGTGCAGCTGCAGCATTGTTGCCTCACAGCAAGAAGTTCTTCGGTTCAATTCTTGGCTGGACTGCCTTCTGTGTGGAGTCTGTATGTCCTCCCTGCATTTGTGTGGGTTTTTTCTGGGTACTCCGGTTTCCTCCCACATTACAAAGACATGCATCTGGAGCATTTCTCCCTGGACTCTGCTGAAAATTTACTTTGTTCTAAGTCGAACTTTCCCAGTAAACAAATGTTAAATAAATAAGATATTATGCTCCATAGCTTTCCATATGAGGCTATGAGGCTAGTGAGACTAATGGATCTATAGTTACCAGGGAGCGTGGTGGGGCCACCCTTGTGTAATGGCATTACAATAGCGATTTTCTAAGTTTCAGGAATGTAACCATTGGAGAGGCTTAGATTAAAGAGTTTAAGTAGGGGTTCAGAAATGATATATCAGAGCCAAATATGGCCTAAGAACAGATCCTTTGATATTCTGTAGGCTAAGCAGAGGTTCATTTCTCAAAAGTCAATAAGACAAAGAAAATAGTGAGAGTGCTTTAAGGCATTCAGTTTAGCTCAAGGTGGAGATGTTCTTGATAGTCTTAGTAAGGAAATGCTGCCATTGCTGTGGCCTGTCAAGCTGGGTCATGTGCTTAGATAAGTACATAAAGTGGGATATTACACTCTATAAAGAAACATTGAGAAGGCAAGAGTATTGGGGGATGATGCTCCAGAGCATCTTCCTGTGCCACATTCTCTTCGGTTTCATCCACTGCCATCCATTGCTCTTTCATATGGGAACTCACTGGCCTATCACTCCCAAACATTGACTGTGCCAGAGTTGCCACAGTTTCCTGTTCCTTCTCTTGCTGTGCAACTCCAACTGAACTTTTGCACTGGCACTGGTTTCCTATGAAAAGCTCCAAAATATCTTCATATGGAAACTGGTCATGTGTTTCCTGATCCACTGGTTTCTCTTTAATTTGGGGATCCATTGCTGTAGCCTGCTGTGATATCTGAGTTAGACTTTCTGCACTAAATCCTACACTTTGCAGGGAATCATAACCTCCCTTTATATGTCTTTAACTTCTCCATTACTAATCCTCTTTTCTGCTTTTCTTCTTTGTATTAATATTTTTTATATTGCAAATTTTTCCATACCTGGATAACTTTGCCTATATCTCTTTTCAAATATATTTGGTGCTTTTCTTTTTGTATTGATTATTTTTGTTTTCTCCTTTGCATAAATATTGCACCATATTAAATCTGTTTCTCTCTACCATGTCCATATTTCTTCTTCAGATGTCTCCTGCTCCTCTTGTTTCTCCATACTGGAGGAACTCGTTCCACCCGTGTTAGACTTTCTACACTAAATGCTTCACTTTGGAGGTATTCCATAACTTCAGCTTCTATTTTAACTTCTACTTTATTAATCTACTGTCCCACGTTTCCTCTTTGTGATCTTATTTTTTTGTATTGTAAAATTGTCCTTATCTGGATGCCTTTGCACCTGTATTTCTCTTTCTCCTTTGCATGAATATTGCACCATATCAGATCTCTTTCTTTCCCATGTCCCATATTTCTTTTTTATACCCTTTAAAAGTCTCTAGATTTTGTTCTTTATATTTTCACACTTTCTCATTCGCTTCTTTTTTCAAATGGCCTAAGGTTTCTTGGTCATCAGTTATTCATAAATCTGTTGTATTAATGAACACATATCTTGTGTTTGAAGCTTCTGACAGTTTTTCTGTCAAAAACATTGGGTGAGTAATGGTCATAATTAAGGAAATGATTCTTTTGTACTGGAACACAGGATTATTGTTTAAATGTAGTAAGTCTTTATTAAGTTTGATACAGTCAGATGACTGTTGCATGGATGTGAATACTCAGAACAATAAAAGCTGTAAAACTATAATGACTGGCATTACTGATTTGACAATAATCCTCAGTAAGGCCTTACCACAAAAAACAAAATTAGTTACAGGACAGAGCTTAAATATGAGGCAAAATCAATGATGATCTGCAAAATCAGAGGCCAGTAAGAGGTAGACTATTGTAATTCACACTTAAGAAGTTAACAGAACATGTTTTGCATCAAAATGCATTTTCTGAACATCCAAACAACAAAAAATATGAAACTGTAATAACTGGCATCAGTAACAGACTGTAAACCTAAGTGATTTTTAGGTTTATCAGAAAATGAAAATATGTGAAGGTCTGGCAGTTAACGCGAAAGAATGATTAAGGCTCTAAACTCTTAGTGAGCTACTGCCTGTAGTCAAAGCAGAGGGTTTGACTTCTTTCTACCTCCATTTTTCCAGACTGTGACTTTGAGTAATTTGCTTAACCAAATATTGCACCTGGGTTACTCCTTTACCTGGTTTAAAATATAGAAAAAAGGGAGGGCATATATATGTGGCTAAATACTCATGTGCAGTTTTAGAACAATAAAAGCAGTGCCAGATCATGGTCAAATTGGATCACAGGCAGAGTAATGGAACAGACCCATCCTCCACAGCCATACTGACATCCCATTACCTGGCGGTCTCTTCACAGTCACCATAACACACTGTTGAAATCTGTTAGCATGCATACTATTTCCTGTTGTACTTTTACAATGTTCACAGACATTTAGATTTAATTTAAAACTTTTATTACAAATTTTACAGCAAAAATACTTTCAGCCATTTAAAGAACAAAACAAAACACCCTCTCAGTGAAAACCGAGAGAATGAGAAATAGTAAATTTGTCTTCCTTTGACACTCACAGTTAGTGAAAATGCATCTGACAGAACATTAAGCTACAAGACACATGCAGGAATTCACAGTCAAATGGGCTCATATTATGTAAGTGAATGCTTAAAGTTGCGAACGTTTTTAATCAAATGTGTTTACCCAAAAAGCGAAATTCCGAAAGCATGGAACAGCGATTTTTTTCCCAGGGAAAAAAAAATCACTGTGCAGTTTTTGGGACTTTGCCATTTCTTCCACTCTGGTGTGATCTCGGAGTTGGTATATTTAAAGTAGGGGGTGTGTGGGGGCGAAGTCCCCCACTTTATTTTGTATTTGGATTTTTTTTTCTTTTTTTTTGTTAGGGATAAGCATTGTGGAGTTTCACAGTCTTTGGGTTGATTATACAGTGTTCGCAATTTCAAGCGTTCACTGATATAATATAGACCCAGTCAAATAGCATATAATAATGCTTTAATGCAAATCTTGACAATGAGACTGGGACCCCTAAAGCTATTCCCATTATGACTGTTTTTCCCTGTTGGAGGCAGAAGGCACCCTATGAGGGTGGCTGTAAACAGTTTTGTATACACTCTGAGTATGTAAATGTATGCAATGGCCAACAATTTTCTTTCATTTATTATTTACTTACTTGTTTAACATTTGTTTACTGGGAAAGTCCGACTTGGAATGAGTCAACTTTCAGCGGAGCTCTGGGGAGAAACGCTCCAGATACATGTCTTTGTAATGTGGGAAGAAACTGGAGTACCCAGAGGAAACCCACAAGAATGCAGGAGGGGCATGCAGACGCCACACAGAAGGCACCCCAGCAGAGAATCAAACTGGAGAACCTTTTGCTGTGAGGTGACAACACTAACCACTGAGCCATGTTATCATCATCATAGGATATGGGTAGCCAACTCATAGCCTATTACTATGCATTCCCCTTAGCAAATGATCTCAGTTCTGAGTCAGTAGTCTCTAGTTACATGTTACTATGACTTAGAAATGGAATCAGTTGACTATCAGACTGCTGTGAATTGTATGACTGTGGATATTCAGAGACAGTTTTCTCTTTGCATATATCTTTTTTTTTTAATTATGATAGGAAGCCAAATAAAAATATGGACAGTGGTAATAGCAGATGCTGATCACAGCAGAGCATACATTATTTTTAAATTTTACCACATTCAAAATGGGGAATCCTATATATCTCTCAACTTGTTGTTGTGTCTTTCAGCTTTTCCTGGTTAGGGGTCGCCACAGCAGAACTCCTGTCCTCTAATGATTGGTAGTTGATTTTTACGTGCCGAGTTACCAGCCCTGATGCACAACCCTTAACGAAGGTACGCCCATTCACACATGTCTCCACGCAGAAGACGCTCTAGCTGAGAATTGAACCAGACAGCATCTGACTGTGAGGCGACAACACTACCGCAGCACCACCACCGCAGATATGAATTATGGATTTTGCCAAAAATAATAGAAGTAGATATCTGGAGCAATTTTAAATACTACTCTACTTCACTTAAAAGGTTTATCAGAACAACAGGTTTTGCATCAGTGTGCATTTCCAAAAAAAAAAAAGTATAAAATTCTAATGTCTGCAAGTATTGACTTGTCTGTAATCCTCAGTGATTTACCAGGAAATAAGGGATACGGTAGGAAAATATGAGCCAAAGTCCAAGACATCATGCAAAATCCAGGTCAAATGAGAGGTATGGCTCCTTGCATATTTCTTAACTTCATTGATCAAGAATTGTAGAAATAGCCAAAAATAACAGGGACAAAATCTGGTATACTTTTAATATTACTCTATTTCAATTAAAAAGATAATAGAACAACAAGCTTTGCATCGACATTTATTTTCTGAGCAATAAGAAATATGAAACGCTAATGCCTGGCATTATTGCAGTACCTGTAATTCTAGGTGATTTAGCAGAAAACTGGGTACAGGGAAAATGTGAAATAAAACTCACAAGAGCATCTCAAAACTGGGTACAGTTGAGCAGTATAATTTCTTGCATACCTCTGGACTTCTTTGCTCAAGATTTCTTGAGATAGCAAAAAATAATGGGGGAGGGGCAAAATCAAGGATTTTTTTAATATTACTGTAATAGGCGTGCCTTCGTTGAAGGTTGAACGTCGAGCTGGCATCTCGGCATTCATGAAAAATCTGCTGCCAATCATTAGCGGACCGGAGTTCTGCTGTGGTGACCCCTAACCTGGAAAAGCCGAAAGACACAACAACTTAAAAATAATTACAGTTAATGTAACAACAGATTTTGCATAATCATGCAGTTTCTGAACAATAAGAAACAGATGCTTGGTGCCAGAGCCATGGGCTCAAGCTCAATGCCAAGAAATGTATTGTTATCCCCTTTGGGAAAAAACATGTATCCATGAATTACCATAGAGGTGGCAGTACACTAAACACAGAAAATGTGATAAGGGACTTAGGGACACAGGTGGACAGTGGTCTCACCTTCGATAACCACATTGCCACAACAGTCAGGAAATCCTTCTATGTGGCACACCTCATCACGAAGGGCTTTTTATCCAGAAAAATGGAGGTCATTGTCCCACTGTACTCATCCCTCATTAGACCCATTATAGAATACAACGCCCCATTTGGTATGTACCTCTCAAGACATCTGCAACAACTGGAAAGGCCTCAGAAATACCTCACTAAAAGAATCACAGGCCTAAAGCAGATGCCCTACGCTGACCGCCTTAAAAAACTCCAGCTATACTCTGCCGCATATCGTCTACTCAGAGGCGATCTCTGCTTAACATACAAGGCCATGTCAAACCCAGAGCTGTTGGACATGCTACACTTAAAGAAATCCCAATCCCTCAGAGCTACACGCTCCAGGGATCTAAACCTTGTCATCACAATAAACAAAATATGCTGGAAGGATAGGTTCCTGACCCAGAGACTCCCCAGACTCTGGAATAGATTGCCCATACATATCAAGCAGAGTGCCTCTTTGGACCTCTTCAAGAGGAACCTTGATGATTGGATGGGAGAAAGGAAATTCACCCCAGGGATCACGTCAGTCGCCCTGCTAGACAGGGGTCCAGGAAAGTAAATAATGTGGGAAGAAATAGCCAAGGAATTGTTATGGCTAGGCTTGTATAGGCCCTAGGGCTGATAGCCTAGTACCAACCTATGAACCTATGAACCTATGAACCTAAGAGGTAGAAAACTCTACATCTTGCGCTATTGACTTTTCTGAATTCCTCAGGAATTTATCAGAAAATCAAAAATTGTATAAGGGACAGGACAAAAATATGAGAACAAATCTGGGATGTACTGCAAAATCAGGAACATCTGGGAAATGTGCTGCTGCATAACTACTGAGTTATGCAAAAATACATGCACAAAGTTACCCACCCACAGAGGCAGACAGACAGATGCACACATTTGTGTGCAGTCATATACACACTCATGCACTTGCATGCATGTACTGCTGTGCACTCATAGGTACACACTTATGTGAATTGCATTAAGGATGCTGGCAAAACGTACAAAGTTGAAGCTGCACTTTGCTACAGTAAAATGCATTTGCTGTTAGTAAATATTTTTGGTTTGTTTTTAAATCAAGTTAAAAATGCTAGGAACGTAGCTTGATCAGCACAGTGTTCTTAGTTTTCCTGTCATAAGAACAGTAGTAAACTATATCTTCTCTGGGTAGAGTTAATCTGTATTGCGTTATTAGAAGAAACAGTGTGCTTCCGTGCATTCTAGGTACTTATAATCAGTTTAATACACAGTTTTGCATGCTTGTAATAAAAAAAAAAAAAAAAAAGTGTTACCGCAATTGCGATATCGCATTACTGGCAGTGGACTGTAACGAAGTGAGAGCACAGTGACAAACATCTTACAGTTTTTTAGGAGGAATGAAAATAAGAAATACGTTTGGAAGTCTGATTTATGAGCAAGTCTTACTGAAAATTATGAATACAAAGCTAAAGCTTGGCGCTTACAGGAACCTAAAAAGACTGTAATCTCTAAATATGCAGCGTAGGTGGGAATGTTCATGACATAAGGAAAGGGGGTGTTATTTTGGCCAGTTTTAATTCATTCAGTCGCGAGTTTGTAATACTGGGATTGACCCTTTAAGTTTGAAATGTCAGTCTTACTTAAACAATAGGAATGCAAATCCAAACAGCAGTTGACACTGGGAGTTAAAACAAGGCTGGAATTGAAGAGGCAGAGGATGTTTAAAAGAAAAATGACACTGTGGGTGGGAATGTGAGTGACGTGCTAAGCAGGCGTTGCTTTGGTTGTCTGTAAACCAGACCCGAATTTTAAAAACTGGGATTATTGTCTATTTCCACACCTAGCAATTTGGTGTGTTCTGTTGGGTGTATAGTGGTGTTGTCTTTTGCTGTGATGTTAAAGTGAGAGTTGTTTTGAGTATGTTTGGTGGGTTGGAAGATGAGTAGTTTAGTTTTGTTTGGTTTGAGTATTAATTGGGCATTGGATAACCAAGTTTCAACAGAGGAAAAGGCTTCCTGTGTGACTTTTTGCAGTTTGGGTAGGGACTGGGCTGAGCAGATGATGGTTGAGTCATCTGCGTATTGTATGAGTGTGCCATGTTTGGTGGCAGAGGCTAGATTATTGGTGAAAATAGAGAAGAGTAGGGGTCCAGGGATGGATCCTTGAGGAACCCCTATAGAGACAGGTAGTTGGGGAGATATGTCATTCTGCCATACAACAGATTGTTGGCGGTCAGACAGGTAACCTGAAACCAGCTGGTGACTGATTGAGAGAAGGACAGGTTATTGAGGAAAGAGATGAGTTGTTTGTGTGGGACCATGACAAATGCTTTAGCTAGGTCTAGGAAAGCAGCAGGGGAAAGATAGCCATTGTTTTTATACTGAAGGATAGTGTTAGTAAAGGGGAGTAAGGCAGTGGTGGTGCTATGGTTTGGTCAGAAACCATGCTGAGTATTGGAAAGGAGGTAGTTAGTAAGAAGGTAGATTGAGACCTGCGAGTGAATGCATCTCTCTAGTATTTTGGAGAGTGGAGAGAGAAGAGCTATGGGGTGGTAATTGGTTAGTTCTGTGGAGGGGCTGCCTTTGTGGAGGGGAATTATATGTGATACTTTCCATAGTGTGGGAATGTAACTTTCTTACAGAGATCGGTTAATCAAGATGGATACTGGGTAGGCCAGAACATCAGCTGCAATTTGTAAGTATTCACTTGGGAGGTTGTCTGCTGCTAATTTGGTGGGCTTAAGTTTAGTTAAGAGTTTTTTTATGTTGGAGGTAGGTACGGTTGAAAAAGAGAAGGCAGTGGGGAGACTACTAGTTGAAGGTGTGGGTTGAAGGGGAGGGGGGTTGTGTTGTTTAGCTAGTGATAGTATGGCTTGTGTGAAGTGTGTTGAATGAGGTAGCAATATTTTCGGAGGAGTGAGGGTATGTTAGGAGGAGGGGTACTGACTTTACCTAGGTGGAGGATGGAGTCTTTGGAGGACCAGAATTGTTTGGGACTGTGTTGGGAGGAGTCTAGGGCAGACTGGTAGTATTGGAATTTGTCCTATTTTATTAGCTTTTTGACTATATTGCGTAGTTCTAGGAATTTTTGTCTAGTTTTAGGGGTTTTGGCTTTATCCCTGTTTTTCATTTCTGACTTAGTGGTTTTCTGTAGCCATGGGGAGGGTTGTACTTTGGTTTTGGAAAGTCTTATGGGGGCACGGTAAATAAGGGTGCTCAGGAAGGTAGTATTAAAAAATTAAACTGCATCATCAAGACTGAGGTACTTTAGAGGATGCCAGTTACATTCTTTGAGGGATGAGATGAATGTGAGTGTGTTAAAGTTTAGTTTTTTACGTATTTGACGGTAGATGACAGGTTTAGCTTGGTATAGGTATTTTTTGAGTAGGAATGTTGGGGAGTGATCACTGAGGCTATCCGATAAGCAGCCTGTTATATATGACTGTGGGTTCTTACTGACTAGTATCCAATCCAGGGTAGTGTGCTTGCTGGAGTTTTTATTTATCCTGGTTGGTGACTGGAATAGTTGGGTGAAGCCATGAAGGTGTACATAATGGGTTGGATTGTTGCCAGAACAGGATTGCCAGTCAATATTGAAATCACCTAAAATTATAGTTTCTTGGGGGAGATGGTGGGTAGATCAGCTGAGGAGGTTTTCTAGTGGAAGAATGTTTTGGCCAGGTGGGAAGTAGCATCCAATTATGTTGATGGTTTTGTTTTGGTTTATTTTGAGGTTGGTATATATTATTTCTTCATTGCCTATTTGTGGAGCTGATGATTTTAAGATCTGGATGTTTAGATGCTGTTTAAATATTATAGCTACACCGCCTCCTTTCTTGTTTAGTCGGTCTACTCTTAATATGCTGTAACTGGTAGGGAGGATTTGCTCACTGGTAATGTGAGGTTTTAGCCAGGTTTCTGTCAGGATGACTATATCTGGGGAATAAAAGTCTAAGGTGGCATGGACTTTGTTGAATATACTTCTAATATTTAGGCTTAGTAGAAGGAAGTCACTTGGCTTTCTATTGGCTGTGATATGGGAGAAGTTGTGGTTTCTAGTCTGATTATGAGGATTGGGGTTGGAGATGGTAGGGCCAGGGTTGGGCTGGATGTCTCCACTTAGGGCTAGTTTTGATATGCATGAGGTTATTAGTTTTTTCAGTTTTTGAATGTGTTTGTTTATTAGAGAATCTTTATGATTGTGCTCTGTGGGTAATAGGTATGGTGGGAGGGTTACTATGTTAAGTTGTAGGGATGCTTTTCGTTTGAGTAATATAGTTGATAGAATATGTGGGGGGTGCATAGGTATGGTTCTTGAGTGGATGGGAGAGGAGCTGAGTGAGGGTGAGACATGAGTGGTGGTGTGAGTAGTAGTACAGTGGTAGTGGTTGAGTGGGGGAATGATGGAGTTTTGGTAGGATGTAAGATATGCAAGGAGAGTGCATGCAGTGAGCATAGGTAAGGTATGCTTGTACATGTTAGCTGAGGAGTGATAGCAGTGGGAAGATGGAGGAGGTAGTGTTGGGTTTAGTGCTGTGGTTGGCTATTGGAAAGATGGCAGGGGTTTGTGAGTGTAATAAAGGTAGGACCACTGGGGGCGGGAGGAAATAGGGGGCAGGGTGGAGAGGGAAACAGGTAGCGACCCTGTTAGTTGCTCTTATGAGGGGGCTGGAAACAATCAGGTAACAGAGTAAACTGATAAATGAACATATGATATTGAATGTGGAGACTCAGGTAGGTACCCTGTATTTCCACAAACTATGAGTTAGCTGTGCCCCAGTTCAGGCATTTTTAATAAGTTCTATGGCAGAACCGAGCATGAGGTGCTCAAAGGGTGGTTGTAGTTTTAAAAATGGTGCCTGCCACATGTAATATTTATTAACTTTGGGATTGGTTTAAGGTAATAAACAGGGAAGGGGGAGGGGAGAACAAGGGTGTGAGCAAGCAGTTCTTTTGTACTGCTGCTAATGAGCCAAAGCAAAGACAAGTTTGTGTTTAAGAAACAATCTAGGTGGGAATGAATGGATTGTAGGAATCATGTCCAAACAGCACATCCAGAAAGTGAACCAAAGCAACAGGTAGCTTAGTAAAAACAAAGGACTTTTAATAAAATAGTTAGCTTTGTGTTACTTAAAGGCACAGATCAATATATATCACGTGGGAGTGCTAGTACCTAGCTACACGGTGCCCTTATTTCTGCCTTTAAGTAACACAAAGCTAATCGGTTACCATGGTGATTGAATATAGGGTTGGAAGATCATGTGACTTTTATTTTAATTATTTAAAGAGAATGGTTGTTGAAGTTCTTTGTCTGATGAAGCAGTAACAACATTACTGTGAAAGCGCTTACAAGGGTTTTTGTAATGATTTACTGGAGTAACTATTTTATTAAAAGTCGTTGTTTTTACTAAGCTGCCTGTTGCTTTGGTTCACTTTCTGTATGTGCTGTTTGGACATTATTTGGAAAATAAGTCAACCATTCATCCTTTTGGCTGTGGATTGTAGGAATCACCTAAGGGAAGGACTGACTTCTGCCCTCCCCAACCATGGAACAAATGAGCAAACTGGTTAAAGTAGTGGAGCCCCCAGGTAGGTCCAGTGGAAAATAAAAAACTGGCAAAGAAATTATCTTTATTATAACATGTAAAATAGAAATATCAGGTTTTCTTTGACTTATTTATAGTTATATTTTCATATGAATGCACTAATGATATGATTCAAATATAAACTGAATCTGTCGACTTGAAAGAATGGTAAAAACATATCACAAAAGCCATGCAAGCCTACTGGTGTCACCTAGAAAGATAGGCGCACACGTCTGAAAAGTATGCCATGATGCTTACCTACAGCATGTGCTTAGGTGATAATTTGGGATATAAAGACATGCATATATTTGCACTTGCTCATGTATACACATACACACACACACACACACACACACACACACACACACACACACACACACACACACACATACACACACACACACACACACACACACACACACACACACACACACACACACACACACACACACACACGGTTCCCCTTCAAAACATCTAAAACCCATAACATCTAAAATCATAACATCGAAACCATAACATCTAAAACCCAAAACATCTAAAACCCATAACATCAAATTTCATGACATCAAAAATGTTCATCACAACATTGAACACTACAAATCACATGAAAATAACATCCCCTCCATATATAACGACATCAAACTAACAAACACACTTTTTCCTATGTTTCTGCTCTGCCCCCCACACTCCCCATAAATTAAATATACCAACTCCGAGATCACACTACAGTGGGAAAAAGTTAATTTCCTAATCTCACTGCTTCACGATCACCATAAAGAATGTACATATAATGTTGTATATCACTTAACTGTATGGCCTTAAAAACACAAAGTGGCAAAATAAACACTGTATAAGTAGTATACATTTCTACATGATATAAATAACTATAGAAATAAAAACTATAACATCTCACAGTGACACCACAAGATTAACAGATTAAACTATAACATTTACACATTTGATGATACACTATTACATATTATATATTTTAGATGTCATGAAATTCGATGTCATGGTTTTAGATGTTATGGATTTTAGATGTTATGGTCTCGATGTTTTGATTTTAAATGTTTTGAAAGGGAACCCCCCCCACACACACACACACACACACGCAAAGAGGCACACAAAATCTTATGTCCAGTTCTTTTGGGGGAGATTATCTATATGCCCAATGACCCTTCCCCAAAGCATTTTTTGGGAGAAATATATATGAATTTGAGTTTTAATGCAATAATACATCAATATGCATATATTCCTGACAATAGTTTTACTTACAAAGTGAAAACAAGTTATATAATTCCCTAACTCTTTTAAAACCAGGTATAAGGCAATCATACTAATATATGCATGATTTTATGCTGTATAAGAAAAATTAAAATGTGTGTATTTGTTGCAAAATTAATCTAAAGGCATTTGTAGTAAGGATACTGTGAAATTATAATAGCGTAGCATTTGAAAAATCAAAAATATGGATTGTATACTCATTATGTTTGTAAAATATTGCAGACACTGTTTTCAACCATTTATAGCCACAATCTGCCACATTCATATGCCTGTTCTGAAAGGGTACAGCTGCTTTGACTATTTCACCTGCAGACTGATAATACATTGTGCAATGCCCCCACCCAAAACTAGATATAAGGTAGAAATTCTGATTGTGGTTTAGAGGGCTAAACCCCTCGCTATGACCCAGACAATGCAGCAGCAGATCCAGCACTGGAAGATCCAAGCAGGGAGAGTTGGAAACTAAGATCATCCATTTTGGTGGGTATGGACAGGTGGTCCTGGATGTCCAGTTTGTTCCCATATAAGCAGAGTCTTGTGTGATAACAGTGGCTATAGTGTGGGGAACATGAGTTTAACTCTTTCATGTCAGTGATGTTAGCCCTCAAGAGTGCATCTATGGGAGCACACACATGAAGAGTGAGGACATAAGGGTCATCACACTGATGTGGGTCAGGTTATGTTCATTGCCAAACACCTTTGTAATCTGTGGACTAGATAATGTGAGCTGCTGCTGGGGGGATGCCATGTTTATGTGCCAGTGTGGGGAAAGTCCTAGTCTTGGCGATAAACCAGGCTCCCTCAGTATATACCTATGTACTCTGCACAGTTTTTCTTGTGATGAACAGTTTAAGGAATTAAGGCCACATTAATGTGTTTAAGCTGATAACTTTGAGACTAATGAGGAGTAGAAAAGAAAATGTACAGTCCAGACTTAATAAGCAGATCAGTCAGGCAGGCAATCCATGTTTCAATGTCTGTGTCTTTGTGCCTCAGCATCTGCTTTTATTGCAGTTGTATTCTATATTATTTACTTGTGTTTAACTTTGATACTTTATTCAACTTAATTTTTAAGCTGACTCTGTGATTTTACTCCAAACACTGTATCCCACAACTTTGATGGTATTCCTAGAACTCCTATTATCAATACTGGCTTGAAATGTCAAAATGAGCTAATTTAGTAGTAACTCGCTTTATGATGTGCAGTAGTGATAAAAGTTCTACTGAAGTAGTTAAATAGCTTAATTCTGTTGCTGTATCTAACATGCCAGCTGAGTATTCATATGTCTCAAATATTACCCTAGTTTACCTTACCTGGATGCTGTAATGGGTGCCAGCTCTCTTCCTGTTTCAACACTAACTACAGAATTCCATTAGCTCCACAAGGTGTTACTCAATTATCAATCTGTATTTACTGATTCCTGAGTTATTCTGTTAGAACCTCCATGTTTGTCTATTAAAAACTTAGAAGCCATATGATCCTTCTTCTTCTTCTTCTTCTTCTGGCTTTTCCTGGTTAGGGGTCGCCGCAGTGGATCATCTGTCCACTCATGATTGGCAGTGGAGTTTTTTTTATGGTGTTGAGTTGCCAGCCCAATCTTCCACAGAAGGCACACACATTTATTTATTTATTTATTTTACATTTGTTGACCGGGCTAGTCTAACTGGATACATGTCCATTTTCAGTAGAGGCCCGAGGAGAAAAGCTCCACTATAACAGTCTAAGGTAACACACTAAGAAAAAAAAATATACAAAAGGATAACTAAACTACTAAGCAGGAGTTATCAACTAATTAGCATAAACAAAACAACAGAGCAGCAACTAGCAAATCAAAAACACACAGCAACAACAACAATATTTAAATACAGAATTGCATTTTTATAGCATCTGGACTTGGACTTGACCTACCATGAAAAAAAAAAAAAACTAAATAATACCTATGCAAGGCATTAGGTAGTGCAAATTAAGTAGAAGTAATAGGAGGTAAAATATAAGCAAAGTAAGTAGAGGTAACAGGAGGTAAAACATAAGAAAGAGGAAGTCACAAGCTGAAGAGAGTCAAGGGGAAAAATTGTAGCGATGGGAGCAGTGATACAAGCTAGATGGAGACAAGGCAGTGTGAAAGAAGGAGAAGTAATATCTGTCCAAGATGATGGGTGTATACAGTGCAAATAGAGGTAATGGGAAAAGAGGTGAAAAAGATGTGGAAGTAGGAAACAAGAGTCAGTCAGGAGAAGAGCAAGGGCACAGCCAGTGTGATTTGAGGTGGGTCTTTAAATGTTTCTTGAAAAGGGGTGTTGAGGTCAAGGTAGTAAGTTCACTAGTGAGCTTGTTCCAGTGTGTACCCACAGCATTTGAGAAAAGGGAGTCACCTGCTTTGTTCTGAGATTTACATGTCGCTGCTAGAAGTTTATTAGCTGATCGTAGGGTAGTGAGATTCTTATAGGGGGAAATAAGAGTATTAAGAATAGGTGCATTAGAAGGGAAGTGGAGTATCCTGAGGGTAAAAGTCAGTTGTTGAAGTAGAATGAGATTTTGCAGTTCAAGCCAACCTAGCTGTCTGAGATTTAAGCAATGATGAGTCCGACATGGGGCACCTGTAGCAAACTTGATAATGTTGTGGTAGGATGAGGCTAGTTTTGACAGGTTTGTTTTTGATAGGTTAATAAAGGTTGGAGAGGCATACAGTAGTGTAGAGATGAGATGTGTTTGAGCTAAAGATATCCTAGTCACTGGTGGGAGAAATTGTTTAAGTCTATAGAGAGCACCTATTTTTTTGTTAACTGTTTTAATAGTTAGATTGATGTGAGCATCAAAGTATAGTTGATTATCTATTGTGACACCAAGCAGTTTTGTGTGGGTCAAAAGTGCTATGGGCCTTGAATGCACACACTCACACCTAGGGCCAAATTTGGAGTGTCCAATCCACCTACTGCATGTCTTTGGGATGTGGGAGAAAACCAGAGCACCTGGAGGAAACCCATGTGACCACAGGGAGGACATGCAGACTCCACACAGAAGGCACCCCAGCCAAGAATCGAACCGGAGAACTTCTTGCTGTGAGGTGGAAACACGAACCACTGCACCACCGTGGCCGCCCTGTCTAAATATTTACAGAAGTACACAGATACAATACAAACAATGCAAAAATGACTGGATATGTTATTTACAAAACTGTTTGTAACTTAAAATTAACATAGGTGAGAATATCTGGATTCCTAAAGATCTTTTTCAATCCTTACTCTAAATTAAGACACATACCATACATATAATCATTTTTTTTCATAGCTTCTGACCAAACCAGCCACTCCTTTACCCTGAAACTAAGGCACTTTACAATGAGATGTCTAGTTTTCTCAGCACCTGAGCTCAACTTCCCCAAATGTGTGCCTTGTCTACTTCAGGATTTAGATCTGGGATATGCTTTAAAAGTGTTTTGATCCATTCCTATAATGAATTACCTGGATGCGCCCCTAAAATTGATCCAAGGAACAATTTAAGTATTCTTAGCACAATACCAGTGTCCACAAAAACTCCTTAACTTATTAAGTTCACGTTCTTGCCACTTCAAACATATTTCTAACTAATTTGTTCTCCTTTCATATTGAGCTACTAATGTTTACATCTGTTCCTTATCTGTCCTTAGTGCTGACATTTCTTGCCACATGATTCCCATATCAATGGTTAAGATTACATCCAACTTGCCCATAATCATGTATAGCTTCTTTTGCAACCTGACTGCCCACATGATGTGATTTTCATCAGTACCATAGGTTCATAGGTTCATAGGTTCATACTAGGCTATCTGCCCTAGGGCATTTATAAGCCTAGCCAGAGTGTGTGTGGCTTTCACCACCCCTTAGGATGAAAATACTATACCCATTAGTTTGCTGTGCCTCTGTCCAGCAGTGACACAGAGATGATTCCCGGGGTAAACCTACGATCTCCCATCCACTCGTCAAGATTTCTCTTGAACAGAGTCAGTGAGGGGCTCTGCCTCACATGGACTGGGATTCTGTTCCATAGTGTAGGGAGTCTCTGGGTGATGAATCTGTCCCTCCAGCACGTCCTATTTATATCCGTGTTGAGGTTTAAGTCTCTTGCTCTCATGGCTCTGGTGGATTTGGATTTTTTGAGGTGGAGCATGTCCATTAATTCCGGGTTGGACATGGCCTTGTATGTCAGGCACAGATCACCTCTGAGCAGACGGTATGCGACTGAATAGAGCTGGAGTTTCTTCAGTCGGGCAGCATATGACATATGTTTGAGCCCCTTTATCCTTTTGGTGAGGAACTTTTGGGGTCTTTCCAACTGCTGCAGGTGTCAGGTAAGGTACATTCCGAATGGGGCGTTGTACTCAATCATTGGTCTGATAAGTGAAGAGTACAGGGGTACAATGACCTCTCCTGATCTGGATGTGAATCCCTTCATGATCAGGTGGGCAATGTAGAAGGACTTCCTAACCACTTTGGCAATGTGAGTGTCAAAAGAGAGGTTACTGTCAACTTGGGTCCCCAGGTCCCTGATAACTTCTTCCGTATTTAATGGATTACCACCTATGTGGTAATTAGGGTTACCTTGTTTTTCCCAAAGGGTATGACTATACATTTTTTGGCATTTAGCTTAAGGCCATGGTTCTGGCACCAGTTATCCATTTCTATGAGACCTCTCTGGACGATGTCTGTGTCTGATGGAGTGTCAATTATGGTGCCCAGTTTGCAGTCATCTGCAAATTTTGTCAGCCACAATCCCCCTATGTTTGCCTGCACTTCAGAAAAATAAATGCCGAACAAGAGGGGGCTGAGGACTGAGCCCTGTGGGACACCGCTCGTGACTGGCTTAGAGTCTGACATGGCACCAGCAACTCTAACCCTGTGGGTTCTGTCCTTGAGCCAGTTTGCAACCCATCTTGTGACATATGGGTTTACATCTAAGCTGGTGAGCTTTTCTATGATGCCCGAGTGGGGTATTATGTCGAACGCTTTTGCTAGGTCAAGGTAGGCTGTGTGAACTGCCTTACCCTCATCAATGGCCTTAGTGACTGTTTCGAAAAAGTCGACCAAGTTCAAGAGGCAGGATCTGCCCTTGACAAAGCCAAATTGGGTAGGATCCAGTGTCTGTAGGTCCCCAATGTCTTTATTTATGAGTTCCATTATGATCCTCTCCATAGCTTTGCAGACAAGGCTCGTCAAGCTTATGGGGCGGTAATTTCCAGGGTCCATAGAAGCACCGCCTTTGTGGAGTGGGACCACAGTTGCCGTACACCATTCTTTGGGTATGTATCCTGTAGTAAGGCTAAGATTAAACAGCAGCCTTATGTGTGGGTTTAGTTCCTCATTGAGTTCATGTAGCACACAGCCAGGGACACCGTCCAGTCCCATTGATGCTGTGTTTTTTGCTTTAGAGAGAGCAGCTCTCACCTGGGCATCTGAGATGTTTGGGAGGCTAGACTCTGGTGGGATAGATATTTCTCCTTTTGGGGGGGGGGGGGAATTTGCACTGAACCTGTCTGCCAGTATGTTGGCAATGTCTGTGGGTTCAGTGATTTTTGTATCATTTTGGACTAATTCTGAGCATATCTGGGAGTTTCCACCCAGGTTTCTAACATAGCTAAAGAAGGCCTTATGATTGTCTTTTGTGTCATTAGCGATTTTTCTCTCAAAGTTGGCCTTGGATGATTTTATGAGTGATCGTAGTTTTTTGCTAGTAATTTTTGCTTGGATGATTTTTTGTAGTGATCAGAGATGCCTTCCCTTTTAGGGATTTTGCTCTGTCATGTAGTAGCTTTCTCCTCTTTTTGTAGAGTTTGTTTATGGCTGGGGTCCACCAGACCGGGCGCCTGCCTTTGGTGGAAAGGGTCTTGATTTTATTGGGGATTGCTTGATCCATACATTCCTGGAGGTGCTCGTAGAAGGCATTTGTAAGGGTTTCAGCAGCGTGGGTTGTGGTTTCCACTGGCTCAGGGGCCTTGAAGGATACCACTCCAGTTTTAAGAAGTGTGAAGTTTGCTTTTGAGAAGTTCTTCACTGTGGTCTTTTTTGCTGGGGTTGGGGGCGGGATGTGGATCTCCAGTGAGATTAATTTATGGTCTGATCTCACCAATGAGGGATATACTTCCGTGTGGAGCATTTTGTCCCCATGTTTGTGATGATCAGGTCTAGTATATTTTCTCCTCTTGTGGGAATGGTGACTAGTTGTTCCATAGCATTTGAGTTTATGAACTCCAGGAACCTTTGGGCTAGGGTGTTGGGGCTTGAGTAATGTTCCCAGTCTATGTTTGGGTAGTTGAAGTCACCCAATATGATGGTGTTTGGAGAGACATTCATACTCTCCAGTGTCTTCAGGAAGGCTGTGTGGGTTTCCTGAGTTTGAGAGGGTGGTCTGTAGCATTCTACAAACTGTAGGGCAGTTTTACCTATGGTTAATTGCACCTGGATGGTCTCCGATGCTTCGTGAGTTGCCACTAACCTGGAGGTGTGGGTATCCTTTATGAATATGGATACTCCCCCTCCTTTTGTGGTTCGGTCCGGATTTTGGGGCCGGAACGCATGATATGAGATATAACCTGATAGTGCTGGGGTGCTCTCAGGAGCCTTGAACCAGGTTTCAGTCACAGCACAGACATCGATGTTCTCCATACTGAGGAGGGCCTCGAGGGCGTGCATCTTGAGGTTTAGACTTCTGGCATTGAGCAGTATTACCCTTAGTTTTTCCATTTTTGTTTTCTAGGGCGGTAGGTTTATCATTTGAGCCTTGTCTAAAAAAGGCACTATGGGGGTGGCAAGAGCCTTTGCCAATATCCGGAAGCCCAGGGGTGACAGGTGCAAGCCGTCCCTCAAGCAGCGTGGCTTGTCAAGCATGTCATCCCAGGCAGACAAACATTGGATCCCCTTAGAATGACACCAGTAATTAAGCCAATTATTAAAGCTGATCATTTTGTCTCTGTATTGTGGCATCATTCTTGGTGAGGGTAGGCTACTGCTCAGGGTCAGGGTCATACCGGCCTGGGCTACATAATCTGAGAGCTCCTCTATGTCTCTTTTCATGTAGTCCAGGGAGGTACGTCTCAGGTCGTTCACACCGGCATGGACAATGACTGAGTCATACTTGTACTTGCTGTGGAGTGACCTGAGTGCTTGTGTTATGTGGCGGATTCTAGCGCCTGACAGGCAGCTTACTGTGATCTTTTTTTTGTTCAATCAGGTGAGTGGGACGTCAGTGTGTCTGACTATGGAGTCACCTATAACAAGTGTGTCTGGCATTGTGTTTGGCCTTAAGGGCTGTGACTGTTTAGCACACTGACTTTGAGAACTATGTGTTGCATGTCTTATGTCTTGAGGTGGCAGTTGCTTGGGTGTCTGCTTTGGAGGCCTCTGTAGTTTTGGTAGATTTTTGATCAGTGCCTCCGAGTATGTCTTTGTGTGTTTATGTGTTTGTTTTGCAGTTGTGATAGTTCTATGTGGAACTGGGTTTGTGGTGTGCGTGGTTTCCTTCTCCTCCTGTCTGGTCTTGCCAGTCCTGAGTTGAGAGAGCTCAGCCTCCAGTTTGGCTATATAGTTGCATCTCTCACATGTATTTGTGTTTTGTGGGAGAAGGAGTGGGTTGTCTGTGTACATGAGGCAATTGTAACATTGCCTCAAGATGCCCAGATTCACCAGATGAACAGGAGAGGACGCCAGCAACTGACCCTTCGACATGCTAGAAAAAGTGAAAAAGTTTGCTGTGTAACTGAGTCAGAAGGGACCTATAGGGAAATGGGTACTCAAGGGGATTCTAGGCTAATGTAGTACTTTGTTTAGTATATAAGTACTTTACCTATATAAAAATGCGTTAGGAGCAAGTGCTGAGCTTTTGAGATAGAGAATAGACTGTTTAGATTGCAAGTACAGAAGTTCTAAGGGAAAAATTGAACAGCAGACTTTACGGAGCCAGAAATAGTTTAACCTTGTTTAACCGGCGCTGCCAGATGGTGCTCTATGGGCAACTCCGCGCTAAATCACGCAAAAGCACGCTAAAGTGGGCTTTATTACAGGGGGCTGAAAAGAGCTAGGAATTGACCCAAAATGGCCAATAGACTACAAGTTTCTGGCTGGAACCACTCCTCTAGGGACAAATAGGCTGCTCAGTGCTCCCCACTCCCACTGGTGAACAAAGACGCTTCCTTTTATCCAAATAAGGATATGGAATAGCACAGGAACCAAGACAAAGCCCAGAGATCAGCAAACTCTGAAGACTGGACTATTCTAGTTCAGTAAGGCGGGAAAACAAGATTTTTTTTGTTTTTGTCTTTTTTGCAGAAAACAGAGGAAAAACAGACAGTAAATGCTATAAATGCTTTTAAACGGCTAGCGCACTTGAGTTTGTTAGCCTACAGGTAAAATTAAGCAACAAATAACTTTTTAAAAGTGCAAAACAGTTAATCAACACAAAAACAGTTTAAATAGAATGCAGAGCTGTATAACCAGGCGAAAATGCAGTCGCTAAGCAGTAAATAATCAAAAAGCCAGAAAAAATACTTAAATCAGGAAAAAGTCACTCTTTTGCTCTCTGCTGCTTGTAGAACTCTGCAGGACACCACGAGGAGTGGTGCTGAGTTGAATACAAGCGAAAAAGCGCACTAAAGTGGGCTTTATTACAGGGGGCTGAAAAGAGCTAGGAATTGACCCAAAATGGCCAATAGACTACAAGTTTCTGGCTGGAACCACTCCTCTAGGGACAAATAGGCTGCTCAGTGCTCCCCACTCCCACTGGTGAACAAAGACGCTTCCTTTTATCCAAATAAGGATATGGAATAGCACAGGAACCAAGAGAAAGCCCAGAGATTAGCAAACTCTGAAGACTGGACTATTGTAGTTCAGTAAGGCGGGAAAACAAGATTTTTTTTTTGTTTTTTTCTTTTTTGCAGAAAACAGAGGAAAAACAGACAGTAAATGCTATAAATGAGTTCCACAAACTCTCCTCATTTCTTCCATATCCATTATAAATGCTGTGCTGAGCTGGAGTTAGTTTGCCATCACCATTCAAGGCCCATAGCACTTTTGACCCACCTCCATGTTTGCCATTTTTATATATATATTTATTTTCCTTTAGTACTCTTCCCTTATTGCAACAAAATCTTGAAAGACAAGGTTTCTAAACTATACATGTGGGACAATAGAATTGGCACTATCAGTATGTTTCAGCTTATTTAACGCTAAATCTAGCAATGAACAAATCAGTACTGCTATTGATTTAAATATTTTTCATAGTATATCTTTTTATTTACATTTACGAATTTGCATAAAACATTTTGTGTAATTAAGCAAGGCTGGAATACGCTATACTTAGGATCATAAGATCACAGGAAGTTACTAGGCTATTAGCCCTGAGGCCCTTAACAAGCCTAGTCAAGAATTTAGCCCACGTTCTGTCAAGTCACCACCTGATGCCTCTGTCCAGCATGGATACAGGTAGAATCCCAGGGGTGTATTTTCTGTTCCCCATTCAGCCTTTGGCTATTCACTTGTGCAATGGGGCAAAACCTTATACATAATCTTACCCCACTGTGTACACACAGAGTACACCATTCATACAACACCTGTACACATTATCTTACTCCCTTATCAGTTCATTTAGCAGTTCAATGAAAGGTACACCATCTTCTTAAAGGCTTATCCCATGAATATGTTATGGAGCTTCAGCTGCATACAGACAGATGGTGTACCTTTAGAGGCACATTTAATCCCCTCCACTCCAGAGTTATATATGTCATCCTGTGTGTGATTCAGACGACTGAGTACTACATTATTACTGAGTACTACATGATTTGATGTGTGATTCAGACCACTAAGTACTATGTGATCCTATGTGTGAGTCAGACCACTGTATGCTATATTAGCCTTTGTGTAACTCAGACCACTGTGTACTGTATGATCCTATGTGCAACTCATACCACTGCATACTATGTGATCTTATATGCAATTCAGACCATTGCAGACTATGTGATCTTATGTGCTATTCAGACCACTGCTTACTATGTGATCCTATGTACAATTCCGACCACTGATTACTATGTGATCCTATGTGTGATTCAGACCACTGCATACTATGTGATTCTAGGTGTGATTCAGACCACTGCCTACTATGTGATTCTGTGTACGATGCAGACCACTATGTACCATGTGATCCTATGTGCAATTCAAACCACTGAGTACTAGGTGATCCTATAAGCAATACATATCAGTGTGCACTATGTAATCCTATGTTCATTTCAGATAACTACATACAATGTGATCCTGTATGTGATTCAGATCATTGCATATAATGTGATTTTGTGGGTAATTCAGACCGCTGAGTACTGTTTGATCCTATGTGCGATTCAGATCAATATAAACTATGTGATGCTATGTGCAATTCAGACTACTGAGTACTATGTGATTCATTATGAAGTCCAGACTAAAGTGTACTGTGTGATCCTATGTGAGATTCAGACCACTGCAAACAATGTGATCCTATGTGCAATTCAAACAATTGCATACTATGTGATTTTATGTGCAATTCAGACCATTGAGTGCTGTGTGATCTTATGTATGATTCAGATTACTGAGTTCTACATAATCCTATGTGCAATTCAGACCACTGTATACTATATGATCCTATGTACAGTTCTGACCACTGTGTACTATGTGATCTAATGTGCACTTCAGACAACTGAGTACTATGTGATCCTGTGATACTGGGATTAAGGGCAATGTTCCCGAGTTTGCAGCTAGGTTAAACACAGTGGCATCACATTTGACAGCTAAAAGAATGAAGACAAAGAGCAGTTACCCCAAGAAACAGTCTTAAGAGACTCCACTGATAACAGTGGATGGTGATGACAGGAGTCATCCTATTCTTATCTGCTGTTCATGGCCATGTAGCCAGTTGTGGAGAAAGGTATTACAGTTTTATTTTGCTTCAGATCTATGAGTTTATGTATGATTCTGTCACAAGATATAGTGCTGAATGCTTTAGACAGACAGGTGAGTTGGATGAACAGATAAACCTTCATCCAGGGATGCTATCCCACTCTGAAAATAAAAGATGACATGAAGCATATAAGGTCTACATCCTACATACTGAGTCAGGTCATGAAGAAGGATGCTTGTCATGTCTATCTGAACAAGGTCAGGATGATTCTGTACATCACCTTATGCAATATGCTTGCAAGACTGATAGGTCTGTAATTACTGAGATCTGTGACAGGGTCTCCATTTTGGACTAGGACCTCAATGTTCTGCTTTCAGATAGCAGTGATATAGCCAGTATTTAATCCACTATTTAGAATGTGTATAAGGGCCTTGGTCCTGGATAAAGCCAGTGGCGGATATGGCACTGATGATACAGAATGTGTATAAGGGCCATGGTCCTGCATAAAGTCAATGGTGGATATGGCATAGATGACCGTAGTTCCGTTAGCGGCCTAAGTACTAGAGGAGTCAAGGCAGAGGGGGTGGTAATAAGCGGCCAGTGCCAGGTGATCCATCTGGTGGGAGGGATAGTGTGAATAACTGTACCACTGATCCCAGCAGGTATTGCAGATATCAGGTATCAGGAATCAGGTCGGGTGATATTTAATTACCAGGAGCATGCACTGGTGCCTCCTATACAGAGACTTATGCAATGAACAATAGGGAGGGAATTAAGCAGAGATGGACAGATTCCTGATGCAAATGAAAACCTGACAGCTCTTGACTCTCACTGCAAAATAGAATCCAACAAGCTGATTAGCTCTCATCGCTGACAGAAAATAAATGGGACACACAGTTCATGCAGGAGAATGAATGGATAGACATAGGAGTATTGAAGGGAAGTCTGAAGACTGGGGGTGGGGCGGTGGGCAGGTGTGAAGAAACAGAATATGCATAAATTGCACAAATTAGGATTCTGCTAGTGTTTCTGAAGTTTCTAAGGACAAATGTGACCAATTTGGCTATCACTTCGGGTGGAGAAGCATTGCATAGGGGAAGAGTGCATGTGAGGTTCCCTTTTGTGGCCCCAAATTCATTCAGATCTGTATACTAACATGTTAGATATAATCACTTGATTTGTTATGGTGATAACATTTTTTTCTAGCACAATAAATTCTGGCTTCTTTCCCTTCATTTTTAGCTGTTATTGAAGAAGGTGGTATTATTGCCACTCATCCCGATGGCAAGTTTTAGTTCTAATGAAAGTTTACTTCTTTTGATTGTTTTAATGAGTTTTTCTTTTTTTTCTTTTTTTCCTTTTTTTTTTTTTTTTTTTTTTTTTTTTTTTTTTTTTATGGAGTTGGCCTTTGCCATGTTATGTTGGCTTGGCTAAAATTTGCAGGCTTTGTATGTTGTTTACTTTTGGTTTAATAATTTCTGATTCTGTAATGCCACCATTTAAGTTTATTGCAGAAGTTTTCAGACTGTTTATGCCTCACTGTGGTATGTTTCTCAATGTATTTATTTAAATTGTTGAGAGAGATGTTAGTGATTCACCAATATGTTGTGAGGGGGGCCTAATATACAGTACCACTTGATTAATGTGAGGTGACAGTTCACAGCACCATACGTTCCATTTGAAAAATCTTTTAAGACAACATCATTGTTCATTGGGAAACAATTAACTTAGTACAACTGGTCTCAGTATTTGTCAGGATGACAAGAAATATGTTTTTCCCTCTTGCTGACGCTTTTTAAAATTTGTTTCAAATTGTTAAGGTTTAGGAAGGTTAGTAGTTTTTTTTTTGCCCAGTTATTAGTGCAGGCATAGTTCTCCCAATAACTGGAGGGATCATTTAGGTCATCTTGTAAAAAAGTTCTGCCCTGGGGGAGTTTTGAATGATTAACTTATGAAAATAGATGAAATAGAAACACCACCTCATTAGTCAGTAAGCTAGACTAAATGGAAATAGTTATAATCAGATATTTGTGAAATGAAAACTATTTCTTTAACCATTTCTCTGTGACAACACATGCCGCAATTCCCTCAAGGACAGGGTACTTCTCTAAGCAGCTTAGTAGCTGCGGAGCCCATCCTGCACCTTATTCCTACCTGCACATGTTAGTTTGGAACATCCATTCATTTGACCCTACCTAAAATGGGTGGAAATGGTAAGAAAAGAATTCTTTCATACCCTAACCTCTTTCGATGGCAGGTGTAACTCATTCTTTGCAATGCCTTGTTCTGTGTCCTCCCAACCATGATCTAAGCCTCTAGTTGAATTCAGCAATTTTTTCCACATATTTAGGTGCCTTCCTTGGAGACAAAAGGAAGGATCTTACTAACTGCAATAGATTTAGCAGCCTGGGCAAGGACATCCACAAGGTTAAGCATATCCCTATCCTTATGCAGGCTAGAGGAGCAACCAATGTCACTGCTTATTATAAAGTCAGGATCATCACAAGAACCATGGATGAGCTTAACGGCCTTAGTAACATCACTAATTTTAACTATAAAGAAATAGAACACTGTGACTCTCTCTTTATCCAATTCTGTAAGTGTAAAAAGATAATGCTTCATTATGGAGTCACCAATTATGTTGGCTTTTCCAGTTCTGCTTTGATTTTAATGGTATAGTTAGTAATTACTTACCAACTTGTTTTCTTCTGAGTGATGCTCAATTAGCCAGTGCATGTGATGTGCTGTTTTGAGGTACATCAAGGACTTGGATCTGAAAAGGCTAATGCCTCATCAAAAGCAGATGTATACTGTTTCATCATTTATGTGTGGAGAATTTTGCTTCTAGGTTAAGCAAATATCAGCATCTTTCACACTTAGAATTGTTGATCATAGTTAAAAGTAAATTATCAGTAGTTATAAAAGGTAGGCTTTGTTTAAGCTGTTTTATCTTAAAAAGCTATAGATATACTATTTGTCTTCTTATGATGACATTTCAACAGCATATAAACAGAAAGCAATTATGTTTTCCTTTTTGTTGTACACGGCTAGGCATTTTCTGCTGTCTAAGCTAGTTAGTTAATGCTAGTAAGTTAATGCTGTTGATAACACAGTTGCTACCATTGTGTGGAAGGGTATGAATGTAAGGTAAAATGAAGATAAATCAGTTTAAGGGAAGGGTTTGTCATTATGATCATTTAGTGCTCACTGCTATGAGCAAATAAGACTAGAATTGGCTTCTAAAGTATATATGGCATTTTTGCTAAAAAAAAACACAAACTTATGTTAAATGCAAAATATGAGATGGTACAGACATAAGGGTTGGATATAACAATATCACCCAAGAAGGGGTAACTGATCAACTCTGCAGTAGCTTAAAATACAGGAGTAGAAAAGGAATCTTAGAATAATAAGAAGAGATGGTACTAGGAAATGAACAAACCTTGGAGGGCAATTTCATCCTGTGTCATTCTACGGCCTTATATCAGACAGTCCAGAAATATTGCTGAAGATGTTAATGCAGCTAAAAGGGTGGACTTTTTATGACATTATAACTTCTCCTTGGAGGATAAATGGTCCTGCACCTAACAAGCTTCCTACCTCTAAAATATCTGACATTTTCTTTCCATCTAGGCCTGGAAGAGCTTTAGCAAAGAAAAACATCAGTAATTGATATACAGATTGCTTTTCATCAAAGACAATTGTATATCACCTTCATTTTTCCAGTGGAATAGTCAATGAACCATCTGGATGACTGGCTAGTAAGTCCTAAGTTAGCCCTTCTAACCATATCAGTCATGGCATTGTCTAACTCTCTGGTCTAGTACAGTTATAATTTATAACTCTCTGTCGCATATTGATCTTAAGGTAAATTTGGCAGGATTCATAAGAAAAGTCCCTGTTTTTCTTCTTGGGAGCTGCTGTTAGGTGCATTTCTGAGTCTAGAGGGAGAGTGAGTGAGATGTGGTACCTTCAATGAAATCAAGAAATGACAACAATACTAGTGTGCCTGTTTCACTGATGCAAGGCTTTGACTCAGGATGTGGAAGCAGATGTCAGAAATTAACGATATAAACATAAGGATGTGCCAGTGAAGCAATCTAAAGTTTTTGAGGGTCTACTGTATCAGCAGTGGGTAGTGATGTTTAAGATGTGGGTAGAATTTCACTCTATGAGCTTTTCAGCAGCATTGCAATTCAAGATATATGGGGTGGTTAAGCAGAGAGAGAGAGAGAGAAAGCAAGAGATGGAAAGCATCTTTCAGAAAGATCCTTTGCAAAAGCTGTAGGTGTAGCAAGAACAGGGGAATAAAGTACCTTGAGAGAGCATGGTGGCAGATGTGTGTGTGGGAATCCACCACTGACAACATGGTGCAGCAATTAGTTCAGGCCACCCACAGTGGCAATTATAGTATATTTACATTTTTTGTTCATCCGTCAGTGTCCCCGTGCTAGGACTAGTTAGAGAACATCACTTCCATTTGACAGGTGCATTTGTCTTGCCCAAATCTACTGATGACATAGCCTGAGCATGCCTGATCATCTTGGTTGCAGTGAGGAAAAGGAAGCATAACCACCATTTTCTTTAACAGCCTTCCAGTCTTCGCTAGTCAAATTAATTTCAAGTTTTGATAGACAAGGCTGCACTGTATGAGACCAGTGATTAGCAAAATATATGACTTCCCAGTAACAGAAGTTTCAGAATCCTTGGACACCCTCAACTAATATATCTGAAAGATTAGCAAATTTCAGCTAAATCTATGAATGACCTCAAAACAGAAGCAGCCAAAGTTTTACTTTCTGAGAAGGGAAAGAGAACAGTGCTCGTGTGGCATTTATTAGAACTGAAGTGGCCCATGTTTTTCATCTGAATAGCCACTAATAGTGGAGAAAGCCCATAAGACTGTCCTCAAAGAACAACAGTGCCAGTTTACCCAAACATTTTATCTTTCACATTCTAGATTATAAGGACAGAGAGACAGTGGTAAAAGAGGACAACAGAGCTGGGAAGTAGCCTTAATGTAATTGGTACCAGTGTAGCCATCAGCCCAGATTGCATCCATGCCATTTTCAATAAGAGAAGCTATGATCCCAGCAGCTAGATGGCTACAGAATCTGGAAGTACAATGTTATCTCAGGTATTCTGTGCAATTTATACTGCTCTTTGTAGGTTAGAAAACTCTTCTGATACCTCTAGTGATGCCAAATCCTTCTGTGAGGCCTTAGTCACCAAAAGATTTCAGGCTCTCCAAAGGTTACTTTCAAACCATGAAGATCAGCAACTTAGTCTATGAATATGAGACTAATCAAGAAAATCCTATGACTGCAGGTAAATCTCCAAAAGAGGCATGTCTGAAAGGCTTTACCAGAAGCCTCCAAGGATTTCTAGAAAGGTTACAATGGTATTAGTGAGGGAGGGAGATCTTGCTGTGCCAGATTTCCAGTTTTACATTCTAACCATCAATCTTAATCGCTTCATGTCAGATAATATCCCTCTGTAATATATATATATATATTTTTGCATTGGCAAAAATCCAAATCAAAGGTTGAAGTTAATAACAGGAAAAAAAAACAAAGGTCCCAACCGGTAGTAGCACTCAACAGACTTTAATGTATTCACAAACAGACCTCCAATATCCCAAATGGTAGTAGCAGTTAGACATATAGGGTAGAATCTTGGCTTCCCCAACATACAAGGTGAGCTCCTATCAGATATGGCAGTTGTGAGGGGTCTGTCAAGGTTTTGTATACTGGGCAGATTTTGCATCTCCTTTTCACAACAGCTTTCTAACAGCTGCTTTATTTCTTTGGCAGTATCTATTCCTCTGAGCAGTTTCACAATAGACCACAAAAGCATATTTATAAGGTTTGTTACCCCACATTCCCCCCATCAATAGTCTTTTAGTGAAATATAAACTTTAGTGTAAGGAAAACTTTAAAGAATTTGTTGGAGACAGTCATTTTTCGGGGGGGGGGGTGGAATCTGTAATCCAAATTGGTTTGTTCATGGCAGAGATTTCATTATGCAGCACATTTAGGATTATCACAGTACAAAATATTACTTTTGACTTTTTTGTTCAGTGAAACCCAAAGGAAACAGCGGCAGTAAGTCTGATGCAATGAACGTTTTCATCTGGTATGGAAATGCTCTGTTTAGTTTCCCCAAGTCTTTTGGGTTTCTAATACCATGGCAGGAATGGATCACATTTCTAAGTCAAAGTATGATTAAAGTTCATGAAATTAGCATTGTTCCAATATTTGGTGGTAGCCAAAAGTGCTCCTCACAGCACTCATAGTGTGCCCAAAATTGACTCCTTCTGCAGTTCATAAGGAGTTGCATGTATTGCTAGCATATCTAAATATAACTTTAAATTCATTTTTGAGACCCATTGCTCCTACTACTATTGAAACTGTCTGAGTATCCTTCTTCCACATTACCCTCATTTCTGCCTGCAAATCCTGGTATTTTATGACTTTGTGCCTTTCTGTACGTAAGACACTGTAATCACTGGGTGTAACAATTTCAATGATCAATATTACCTTTGTCTTCTTTTCATAATGGTTTCTCACATCCAATTTTTGAACTGTTGGAATGGATGATTCCATGTAATATAAACTTCATCATTCTCTATAATTCTTTGTGACTCGTGTTCAATGCTTCTCAGCTACATCAATATTTTAATGCTTTCTACAATCCCCAGTACAATAGTATTGCCGCATTATGATGCCTTTCAGTATACAGGCCCTCTGACATTAGTTTATCACACTCGGCAACAAGATGTGTGACTGTTTTTAGTTCTCTTTTAAAGAACCTGTATTTTTCTGCTCCTCTCACGTGTTCAAAGGACTTTGTAAACCAATGTGTACATAGCCCACTATCCTAGGCAGCTAATATTTACTTTGCATTTTCTGCTTTAAATTCACCTCTCCTTAATCATTTCTGAATCAGAACTTGATCAACATATGGTTGTTCCAGGAGTTTTCTGTACTTACAACTATATATATGTCTTTTCTACATTTCTTGCCTTCTCATCTTCTCCTTCTCCTTATATTATTTTATTTCTTTATGGAACATCCAGTTGTTGCCTGACCTTTATCTACTTTGGGTTTGGTTTCCATTCCCACGTGATACTGATATGCTTCTGCTAAGCTAAGCAGGGAAGGCATCTTAGATTACAACTATATTTATGCCTTTTCCACATTTCTTGCCTTCTCATCTTATCCTTCTCCCTGTATTATTTCTTTTTCTGAAACATTCAGTTGTTGCCTGACCTTTGTCTACTTTGGGTTTGGTTTCCATTCACACTTGACACTGATATGCTTCTGCTAAGGTAAGCAGGGAAGGCATCTTAGATTGGTTCTCTTCCTGTTTCAAAACTTTCACTATGTTTGGATCTGGTGAAAAGATATGTATGCAGTCCTAAGATTGCAGCTCTATACATGTAATCAGTTTTGAGGAGGCTCATGCCTCCATCAAAATAAGGAATACATAATCTTGGTAGACACTGATTCTTATATATCATTTGATGTGTGAAGCATTTTTTTGTTTGCTTTCCTGTCCAACTGATCTAATACCTTTTGAGGCCAGTCAATCACCCCAAAACTGTAAGTTAAAACAGGAAGAGCAAATTGATTTATAGCTTGCACTTTGTTCCTAGATGTCAGGGCTGTTATCACTATTAATTTTAATCTTCTAAAATATGTCTTACTGAGTTTTGTTTGCATTTGTTTATATTTTATTGTCGATCCTTCATCAATTCTCAAATATTTATACACTCTGTTCTGCTCAAGTTCCTTTATATCACATTCCTGTCCCAGACCGATATTTTCTTGGTGCTGCAGCTTTCCTGCTTTAAATATTGTTTTTGCACATTTATCAAGACCAAATGTCATTCATATATCATCTGATAAAGTTTTGACCATTTCCAGTTGTATTTTCATCTCCTCATCTGATGAACTAAACAGTTTTAAATCATCCACAAAAGGAGGATGAGAAGTCTTTACAATTTGTTGTTGTCTGTGAGCCAAATTGTAACCATGACCTAATCTGTTATGTACATGGCTTAATGGGTTAAGGGAAAGATAAAAGAGCAGCAGTGACAGAGTCGCCCTGGAATATCCCTGGAATAATAATTTGTCCTTTATCAGGGCTTAGCTGCAAAGTGTTTTGCCACTATTTCATGATCACTGTAATAAAATTGATAAAAGTAGGATATATTTTATACATCTGTAAACACTCCTTTCTCATTGAATGTGGGATACTCTCAAATTTTTTTTTTGTATTCTATCCATGCCATACTTAGATTCTTCAGCATTTTTCAATTTTCCATTATGACTTTATTTACCAACAAGTGATCCTTTGTTCCATATGACTTTCTTTTGTTACCCTTTCGTTCCATTGCCATGATTGAATTTTATTTTAAATTACTATAAGCTCTGTCAGCATTAATTCTATTTCTTTCATTGATCTTGCTATATCTATCCACCTCTATTAAATCAAGCAACTCTTCCCTTAGAACTTTTTCTTGTAAACTGGGGCCACATTCTTTATTCACTGTTTCCTGCAGGCATTCTACAGAAAGTTCCAGAACATCTTCCTGTGACATATTCTGTTCAGCTGCATCCTGCATCATCTGTTGCTTTTTCATATGGGAACTCACTGGCCTATCATTCCATAACATTGACTGCATCAGTGTTGCCACCATTTACTGCTCCTTCCCTTGCTGTGCAGCACTAACTGAACTTTTGTACTGATTTCCCTCTGAAGGCTCCAGAATATCTTCGTGTGGCAACTGATCAGATGCTTCCTATTCCACCTGTTTCTCCTTAGTTTGGAGACTCTTTTTATCATGCTGTGACATTACCAGCATTGGATTTTCTACACTAAATCCTTCACTTTGCAGGTAATCCATAACTTCAGTTTTTGTTTCTTTAACTTCTCCATTATTAATACTCTTTTCTACTTTCCCCTTTTGTTTTTTGTTTTTTTTTTTTTGTATTGTAAACTTTTCTATATCTGGATACCTTTGCCTGTATTTCTCTTCAAATATCTTTGGTGCTGCTTTTTTGTATTGATTAGTTCTGCTTTCTCTGTTGTATTAATATTACAACCATATTAAAACTCTTTTTCTTTTCCATGTTCATATTTCTTCAGATGTCTCCTGCTCCACCTGTTCCTTCTTACTTTGGACACTCATTACTGTAGCATAGCCTGTGTTGTACTTTCTGTGATAAATCTTTCACTTCACAGGTATTCAATAACTTCAGCTTCACTTTGTTTAATTTCTATGTTCTGCCTTTGTGATCTTATTTTTTGTATTGTGAGATTTTGCATATCTGGGTGCCTTTGCATGTATTTCTCTTCAAATATCTTCGGAGCTTCTTTTTTGTATTGATTAGTTTGGCTTTCACCTTTACATAAATATTGTACCACGTCAGATCTCTCTTTCTTTCCCATATCCATACTTTTTTATACCTTTCAAAAATCTCTTGATTTTTGTTCTTTATATTTTTGCACTTCGTCATCCGCTTATTTTTCAAAACAGCCCAAGGTTTCTTGGCTTATATGTTTTTAATGAATCTGTTGTATTAATGAGCACAAATTTGCATTTGAATCTTTTGACAGTTTTTCTTGAGCAAGTATTTTTTTTTCCTGTAATTTCTCTCTAACTCTTTTTGAATATCTTCTATCCAGAAATTCTGGGCTTCCTGCATAATATTAAAATTACATAATTTCTTTCTTATCCTCAGTAGTCTACTTTGTCATCTTTATGGCACTTTTCTGCCCTATCAGTTTTTGTGATTTCTGTGGAATACTACTACCTTCTACATCGGGGGGGGGGGGGCATTGTCCCCATGAGCCTGGCCTATCCCCATTGTAGAAATGTTTCTTGTCTTGAGGAATCTACACTGTCACTTTTTCCAGCCCAGGCATCAGTGCACCTACCAGGATTGGGTACTTAGTTTATCCTATGACTTGTGCACCCAGATTTCCTTTTCATTTTTAACCTCTTTCTGTCTGTGATATATGCTATATAAAATACAGTCTATATATTAGTGTCACCTAGGTGAGATTTTGTGTGCTTGTTTATGGGCACGATTACAACTGTCTGATTGTGCCTGTGTATGGGTGTGTATGTGGGGTGGGGTCATGACTGCAGCTGTCTCAGTGTGTCTATATGTGTGTGGGGGTATGACTGCAGCTGTCTGTGTCTGTATGTGTGGGGGGAAGGCATAATTGCAGCTATTTGGATGTGCGTGTGTCTGTGTGTGTGTGTGTGTGTGTGTGTGTGTGTGTGTGTGTGTGTGTGTGTGTGTGTGTGTGTGTGAAAATGACTGCATGTTTCTGGATGAGTCTTTGTGTGTATGTGTGTGTGTGCGTGTGTGTGTGTGTGTGTGTGTGTGTGTGTGTGTGTGTGTGTGTGTGTGTGTGTGTGCATTTTAAGGGCATGATTGCAGCTGTCTGGATATGTTTATGTGTGTGAGTTCGTGTAGGCATGATTGCAGCTGTGTGTTGGCATGCAGGTGCACATGCATGTGTGTGTGTGTGTGTGTGTGTGTGTGTGTGTGTGTGTGTGTGTGAGTTCATGTGGGCATGATTGCAGCTGTGTGTTTGCATGCAGGTGTGTGTGTGTGTGTGTGTGTGTGTGTGTGTGCACATCCATGTGTATTGGGGTTGTGTTTGTAGCCATATGGATATATGCATATGTTTGTGTGTGTGTCTAAGAGGTGCATGATTGCAGCTGCCTGGATATGTGTGTGTGTGTGTGTGTGTGTGTGTGTGTGTGTGTGTGTGTGTGTGTGTGTGTGTGTGTGTGTGCGTGCGTGCGTGTATGTTAGTGTTTGCGAAAGTGGGAGCACAGGGGCAAGATTGCAGCTGTCCTGCTGTGTCTGCATGCATTCTTGTGGCCAGATTGCAGCTTTGTGTGTGTGTGTGTGTGTGTGTGTGTGTGTGTGTGTGTGTGTGTGTGTGTGTGTGTCTCTCTCTGGTGTCTTTCCATGTGTTCGGGGGGCATGATTGTAGCTGTCCAGTTTTGTCTGTGTGCATGTTTGTCTATGACTGTGTGTGTGTGTGCGCGCACGCGCGCGTGTGTGTGTGTGTGTGTGTGTGTGTGTGTGTGCACGTGCACGCGTGTGTTTAATGTGTGTGTTGGAAAGGCATGATTGCTACTGTGTGTGTGTGTGTGTGTGTGTGTGTGTGTGTGTGTGTGTGTGTGTGTGTGTGTGTGTGTGTGTGTGTGTGTGTGTGTGTGTGTGTGTGTGTGTGTGTGTGTGTGTGGTCTATATCATATAATCGAAGTTTCAGAACTTCGAATACCATATGGTCGAACCCATACGATCGAAGTGCTGAAACTTCGAATATGTGATTAAAAAAAAGAAAGAAATCAAATCTAACTGCTTAAAGTGTTGGATATCTGTGTGTGGATATCATGATTTTGGCTGTCTGGATTTGTCACTGCATGCGTGTTTGTGTGTGTGTGTGTGTGTGTGTGTGTGTGTGTGTGTGTGTGTGTGTGTGTGTGTGTGTGCGTGTGTGTGCGTGTGTGTGTGTGTGTTTGTGTGTGTATATTTGTGCATGTGTGTGTATATGTGTGTGTAAGAAGTAGATCTGTGTAAGAAGTAGGTGTGTAGGAATGTGTGTGTGTGTGTGTGTGTGTGTGTGTGTGTGTGTGTGTGTGTGTGTGTGTGTGTGTGTGTGTGTGTGTGTGTTTGGGTACATGATTGCAGCTGCCTAGATTGCACATTTGTGCTTGCATTTAGGGGAATCACTGCAGCTTCTGGATGAGTCTTGTA